>NC_141700.1:493704241-493719241 GCF_964263255.1 Lissotriton vulgaris
TGTGAGAATGGAAGGGATTGTTATGTAGTATGAGCTAATCTATATTTGGTGAGAGTGTCTCTAGTCGTTTTTCTGTAAATTACTTTCCCACCTTTTTTTAGGACCGCTTTCCGGAAAGCGGCCCGGTTAGCGAACCTTAAGCGTCACGGGAGTCCACCATTTTGTGTTTCGGTCGCATTAAGATACAAGATGGAGGGCAAATGATGTTTTGAATGGGTAGAAGGGGTCATGGTAGACTTATCTTGACCCCCTAGGTTTTCTGAGCGTGGCTGAGGAGGCTTATATGTGTGGAAAAAAAACATTTTTTTAAAAAATCCGCGAGGTTAGCTTTCGGTTAGCGAACCGGGTAGCGCTCCGGGGAGCGAATTTTGTGGAAAATTAGTGAAAAAAGTTAGAAAAAAATAATAATTGTGAGTGATCAGATGAAGGGTAGCTCTGAGAAGAGCTTTTGGGTTTATGGTACATTTAGGTACTTATAAGTAGGTACCAATGCACAGTCTTAAATTCAGAATGAAAATTCTGTTGCCCTCATCTGAGAAGTGAACTCCATCTCCTCTGTAGATATCTTGCATGTAGTAACGCAAGTTATTGTTGTACAGAGAGCCCATTCCATGGTCTCTCATGAAAGCTGAAACAGATTTGTTTACATGTTTCCTCGCTTTCTCAATTTGTGGACAAAATTGGTTGGACCACTTCCATTTCTGTCTTTGGCATATATTGGAATATACCAAGGCAGTTTGAGGAAAAAGTGCCATTAATTGCTCAAAGGTGTCCTTTAAAAGCATTTCTAGACCTACCCCTGTCAAAGTGCCCAAATCATTACCTCCACAGTGCACAATTAACAGGTCAGGTTTTGGCAAATGCATAAAGGTTTTCACCAATGGTATCAATTGGTGACATTTTAATCCTCTTTGGCCCAACCACTTAATTTCCACATCTTGTAAATTGAGGTTAGGTAAATTTCTGTTCTCAGCATACCTTTGAGCCCAGTGGATGTAACTATGTCCAACAATCCAGACCTTAAACATGGTGGGAGAAGGTTGTTCTGCAGTCAGATGAAGTGTGGTAATGAAAGGGCAGTTGAAACAGTAGGAGTTTCTAAAGAAAAAAAACTGTGGATTTACAATGCTAATGATTCATTAGCAGTGATTGGTGCATTTCCATTTCTGAAAACAGAAAGTTAGGGTGCATGGATGTGTTCTTTGAAACATGTAATTTGAATGGTCAAGGAAGAAACATTTAATGAAAGATTGCACTGGATACGCAGGTGCACTGAGAGTTCAGAGTTCAATTGAAACATTGTTGTGTGAATTTGCAAACATGAGAGGTCTTCCAGGAGGTGGTTGCTATGGAAACAAGGCAGACAGGGCAGAGGGGGGAAGGGTTTTGATTTGAAAAAAGTGAGGGAAGAGGTATGATTGGCTAATATGAGACATATGTGAAATGAATATCTGTATTTCTGTGCTTTCAATAGCTGCAGCCTTTGGAGTGCATCCTTTTTCTTCTGCTGAAGACAATTTGGTGTATTTCTTAGACTGTTTTCAAAACTCAAAAAATATTTGCTAAGGTGAGAAAAGATTTATTTAATTTAGATAGAGAATAGTATGATTTAAGGAGAAAATGATGAAGAAAGCTGTGTTTTTAAAATGTGGTTTTGTCTCTAGTGATATAGTAATAGAATTAGTTTCATAGAGAAATTGTAATTGCATATTTGGTGTAACATTCTGGCATGCAGTAACACAAGTTATTGTGGTACATGGAGCCCATTCCATGGTTTGTTATGTAAGCTGAAACAGATATGTTGTTTTTAAAAACGATTTAAGAAATCAATTACATTTCTGGATATGTACTGCTAGAGCTTCATAGGTTGTTTTGAGCCATATTTATAAGGTATTTGAGTGTCTAAGATGTTATGTTTTCCTTTTAAAATGTAAAGTGTTCCTCATGGGGCAAGTGTCTTGTAAATACGCTCCCACTTGTGCTTGGCAAATTTAGATTTTGATTATGGGAGTTACCTAGCCATGTTAATAGTGTCCCAAAAATGGTGCTAGGGAATTGCAGAAAACACTTTCATGTGTCTCAAGGACATTTTTAGTCATTTCTTCATGAATGCAGGTATACAATTGATTTATATGCTGTGTTTAAAAACGAATTTTGAAATCAATTAAATTTCAGGATATGTACTGTTAGAGCTTCATAGGTTGTTTGGGGTCATATTTAGAAGGCATTTTAGTGTCTTTGATGTTATTTTTCCCTTTTTAAATGGAAAGCGTTCCTCATGGGGCCCTGAGCAGTTCTTAGCCATGTTATTTAATAGGAAGTGGATAACATGGCTAAGAGCATTTGCTGGAAAATGCATGAATATTGCTGACTTTTCTGCGATGTTATGTTTACCTTTTAAAATGTAAAGTGTTCCTCTTGGGGCAAGTGTCTTGTAAATACGCTCCCACTTGAGCTTGGCAAATTTAGATTTTGATTATGGGAGTTACCTAGCCATGTTAATAGTGTCCCAAAAATGGTGCTAGGGCATTCCAGAAAACACTTTCATGTGTCTCAAGGACATTTTTAGTCATTTCTTCATGAATGCAGGTATACAATTGATTTATATGCTGTGTTTAAAAACGAATTTTGAAATCAATTAAATTTCAGGATATGTACTGTTAGAGCTTCATAGGTTGTTTGGGGTCATATTTAGAAGGCATTTTAGTGTCTTTGATGTTATTTTTCCCTTTTTAAATGGAAAGCGTTCCTCATGGGGCCCTGAGCAGTTCTTAGCCATGTTATTTAATAGGAAGTGGATAACAAGGCTAAGAGCATTTGCCGAAAATGCATGAATATCGCTGACTTTTCTGCGATATTCATGCATTGCGGCCGTTTTTTTTCGCATTTGCGAGCAGTTCTTAGCCATGTTATCCAATGGGAGGTGGATAACATGGCTAAGAGCATTTGCTGGATAATGCATGAATATCGTTGACTTTTCAGCGATATTCATGCATTGCGGCTGTTTTTAATCGCATTTGTGATAAACAATTACATTTCTTGATATGTACTTTTAGAGCTTCATAGGTTGTTTGGGGCTATATTTAGAAGGCATTTGAGTGTCTTTGATGTTATGTTTACCTTTTTAAATGGAAAGCGTTCCTCTTGGGGCAAGTGTCTTGTAAATACGCTCCCACTTGCGCTTGGCAAATTTAAATTTTGATTATGGGAGTTACCTAGCCATGTTAATAGTGTCTCAAAAATGGTGCTAGGGCATTCCAGAAAACACAATCATGTGTCTCAAGGACATTTTTAGTCATTTCTTCATGAATGCAGGTATACAATTGATTTATATGCTGTGTTTAAAAACGAATTTTGAAATCAATTAAATTTCAGGATATGTACTGTTAGAGCTTCATAGGTTGTTTGGGGTCATATTTAGAAGGCATTTTAGTGTTTTTGATGTTATTTTTCCCTTTTTAAATGGAAAGCGTTCCTCATGGGGCCCTGAGCAGTTCTTAGCCATGTTATTTAATAGGAAGTGGATAACATGGCTAAGAGCATTTGCTGGAAAATGCATGAATATCGCTGATTTTTCTGCGATATTCATGCATTGCGGCCGTTTTTTTTCACATTTGCAAGCACTTCTTAGCCATGTTATCCAATGGGAGGTGGATAACATGGCTAAGAGCATTTGCTTCAAAGGTTGTTTGGGGTTATACACCATTTTTGGGAAATTATTAACATGCCTATCTAACTCCCATAATCAAAATCTAAATTTGCCAACCGCAGGTGGGAGCGTATTTACAATAAATTTGCACCATGAACAACGTAAAATAGCATACTAGACACTCAAATGCCTTATAAATATGACCCAAAACATCTTATGAAGCACTAGTAGTGCATATTTCCAGAAATGTATTGGTTTTCATTTAATGATTTACTTCATTGGTAGGCCTTCACATGTTTTTTTACCTTGGTTTTTTTCAGTGATAATCTTATCTGCAACCATGTGTTGGCCTCACCTCAAATAAACAAAACAGGTGATGGACTGAATGTGGATCAATGACACACATTCACCCCAGTCTAAAGATCTGGGCCTAAACAAATCTTTAGATAGGCTACATCTTATCGTCATCCTGAATTAATGATTTAAAATATTAGGGAGTGATTTATGAGTGTTGTATGCCTGTTTTGTACCATTGAGTGTCATTTTTGTGATGCAGTGCTGGTGGAAAATATTTGCTATGTTAAATAATTAGTACGGCATTAAGTTTTAGATGACTGTTATTCATTTACTGTTTGGTAATAGTGGTTAATAACATTTTATATTATATTTTTCCACAGATTCAACTGCAGATTCTTTCATAGTTTGTAAAATGCCTTCCAAAAGTAGAATAAGAAAGGCTAGAAAACGTCAAAGACAGCAGGATGATGTTTTATTGCAGCAGTCCTCTTCCCCAAATACTTGTCAAAACACCAAGAAAGGTCCGGGTAAGAGCACGAAATCATTCTTAAGAAATATTTGTAGTAAAAAAAGTTTTGCTCAAAAAAATGTTTCAGTTCACAAAAAGAAAAGTAATTTAAATGGAAAGGAGAGACCCATCACAAATGTTACTGGTAGAGGAAGAGATAACTCTGTGCATGATAGTAGAAGGAAACAACAGTTTAGGGACATTCGAAATCGAATGTTCCGTAATAGGATATTAGTTAATTTATTGAAAAATATTAAAAAGAAAGGCCAACAGAAAGCGGCATTTTATAAGAAGAAGAAAAATGTAGAGAAAATTATTGATCATGCTTTTGAAATTAAGCGAAAGTTGTTTATTTTGGTAATCAATAGAATTAGGAAACTAAGCAAGGTAATTTCTGATTTCAAAACAAAAAGTAGATGGAAGAGAGTAGTAAATCGTACTAACTTTTGTGAAGTTTTTTCCGGAGAATGGATGCATAGTTCAAGTTCTGAGGCATTTTTTAATGAGGAGACTTATTTTCAGGATAATGATTTGGTGCATGCAGTTGACATCAGTGGTCGAGCTTATGAAGTGAAGGATGGTTGTCCAGTTGAAAAAGAACAACTTGTGACAACAGAGACAGAAGAGGCGCTAAGTGATGAGGTTTTAGGAAGACGTCCTAAGGGTCCTGTGTACATTTGGAAGTGTAGTTCTATTTGCAGTGTGCGACAGGTTTCCATCAATTTGCTTTGTGATTTTATACGGACATTTAATAAGAAAAGTTTGAAGCAGAAAATGAAGTTGTTGCAAGATTTAGATCCTTGCAGAGTGAGACAAATGACAGGTTTGCGTGGTCATTCACTGGCTTGTCTTTCCAGGAGAGTATGCCAGAGTGTTTTTCATCATTTCAGGATGCTAGCAGTGCATCATAATAAAGTGAGAAAATTAGTGAGAATGTTGTATTATGCTAAGAGTCCAGCAATTATGCTTAAACAATTATGTGCTGCTCTTTTGCATGGTTCTGAAATAGATGTGAAGAATATTTGTGAAGAAATTGAGTTTTGTTACTTTGGTAGTAAAGATGAGAATGTTCAAATTGACCCTGAAGTAGAGGGTAATGTGGAAGATAATGTACAGGTTTCCAGTACAGATAATTTTCAGAAGGAAATTGCCACGTTTCAGATGAAATCAAGTGAGAGGCCTAATTTCACTTGTGTATGTTGTCGACGCACTTATTATAAGAATCAGACTAAGGTAGTGGATTTATATGCAAAAAGTGAAAGGGAAAATAATAGTGAATGGAAGGATTTTGCCACATACTTGATGGTAGAAAATTATTTTGATTTGGGATCGGATCAACGTGTGTGTACTTATTGTTGTAATAAATTAAACCAAAACCAGATGCCTGCTAGGGCAGTTCATAATAATCTGGAATTGGTTGAGATTCCTTCTGAATTGAAGGATTTAAATACTTATGAATCTATTTTGATTCAAAGTATCCATCCCTTTCAGGCTATTGTAAGAATGGAGCCAAAGACAGGGAAGTTGCCTCCAGCAGATTTACAGAGAGGATTAAAGGGAAGAGTTGTTTATTTGCCTCTAGATTTGAACAAAAACATTAACACAATTGGAATAGAAAAAGTGGAAGAGGAACCTCTGGTTATCTTGGTTAATGGGGTTCCGACAAAGAATAAGAAAATATGGCAAGATTTAGTGGATGTTAGGAAAGTCAAAAAGGCAACAGTGTATTTGAAGAAAAATAATAAGTACTATAAGAATGTATATGTTGCAGAAGAGGAAGTAAGTGATGAAGAGGATAGCGATTTGTGTGCTGGCCAAATTGAGAAAGTAGAGGCCTCTAAAAGTGAAGAAATATATGAACATTATAGTGTTCATCCTTTGCATTCCAAGGAAGTCATGGGGAATGCTATTGAGTTGTTTCAAATGAAACAAGCCAAAGGGAGTCCCATTAGTGTTTGGGAGGAAAGTTTGGAAGCTCGGTGTTTCCCACAGCTATTTCCCACAGGTCAAGGAGGAAGATATGATGAGTGACCTCATCAAATTCCTGCGTCTGAATACCGGACTTTACGATTGTATGCAGCAGATCCTAGGTTTCGGCAATGCATTCCCTATTTGTTTCATCTCCTGTTTGAAAGCGATCTGTCTGGACTGTCATATGCAGTGAACCACATCTTAAAAAGTGGTATACAGATGCGAAACATCTCGGCAAGTGACTTTATGCATAAAGTCAATGTCCAAGACAGTATTTTGGATTCTCACTTAATTAATCTCATGGCGTGTCAGCGTGGTACTAATGAGTACTGGTACCGTCGTCATGGTGATTTAAAATGTATGCTGAGGAACTTAGGAACTCCAACATGGTTCCTCACTCTGAGCTGTGCCGAGTATGGCTGGGAAGACTTACTTGAATTTCTACGAGAGGCAAATGGAAATATTGAAAACATTGAATTCAAGACACCTGGAGAACTGTGTTCTTTGGATCCAGTGAATGTATGCAGGTACTTCAATCATAGATTTGAAGCTATGATGTCTTTCATCACAAATAAAAAGAATCCACCTCTTGGAGAGGTGTTGGATTTCTTCTGGAGAAAGGAGTACCAAGCAAGAGGTGCCCCTCATATACATATGTTGTTGTGGATCAAGGATGCACCTAAATTTGGAACAGATCCGGATGACTTAGTGATGAATTTCATCGAACAGTATTCTACGTGTGCTGTTCCAAACGCAACGGAGAAGAAAAGTCTAAGAGAACAAGTTCTACGTTTCCAAAGCCATCGTTGTGGAAAGTACTGTCGTCGTAAATTCAGAAACAAGGACAAGTTCTACACCAAATGTCGTTTCAACTTTCCACGACCGGTGATTTCTAAAGGAAGAGTGAACAGTTTGATGTCTTCGCTGCGACATAATGTGACGAGGAAATCACCCAAGAATACATACAATTTGAAAAGGAACGAAGAGTCCAAGTACATCAATGACTACAACCCAGTGATTTTGTCCATGTGGAATGCTAACATGGATATACAGTTTGTGGCTGACAACTGTATGGCTGTGGCTCGGTATGTGACATCTTACATCACCAAAAAAGAAAAGACCGAACTGAAGGATATGTGGGAGGACATTTCCCATGAAAAGAGCCTCAGCAAGAAGTTGTACAGTTTCAGTCTGAAGATGTTGTCGCATCGAGAAATCGGAGCTTACGAATGTTCTGACCGGTTGTCTTCAGCAAGTCTCTATGCCAAATCCAGGAGTCTCGTTTGGGCGAGTCTTGGTCTTGCTGCAACGCGAAATCGAGTTCTAAAACCTGTCCGGGAAATTGAGTATTTGGCAGAAAAGGAACCAAACAGTACCGACATTTTGAAGACCAACATGTTGGATACATATTATCCAAATCGAAGCAGTCACCTTGAGAATGTTTGTCTATATGAGGTTCTCCAAAATTATATATTCAAGAGGAACATCAAAGAAGATATTGAGAAAGGAGTGTATGCTGTAATTGGAAGTGAGGGATGCGTGGTCAAGCAAAGAAAATGCCAATTAGTAAACCATCGAAAATTGAGTGGTGAATCTCCAGAAAAAAAGGAGTTTTTTTATTTAGCACTTTTGCAACTTTTCAAGCCTTGGCGTGCAGAAGAGGAACTGCTTGGAGATTTCCTCTGTTACGAAGACTCTTTCAATGCAGCCAAGGAGTCCATAGAATGTCCTGCTTTTTCTAAATATCAAGAAATGCTAACTTTGGAAATTGAGCAGGAAGCAACGATTGCAGCTGAGATTGCCAGAGACAGTTCTCAGGACAGTCAGAGTTCTGTTTCATTGAGTCAAGATCCACTTGGAGGACCTATTATCGAAAATGAAGCTGCCACTGCTATGAATGAAGTAGAAAGAGCCATGGCACATGCTCAGGAGGATTCAGTTAACTTAGAAGACTTGGAAAAACAACTCAACGTTGAGCAGAGGAAAATATATGATGAAGTTACCAAGGAAATTGAGCACGGATTAAGTCATGAGAAGAACAAGTGCTCATGTACATCGTTGAAGCCTGTCCGACTGTACGTGAGTGGAGAAGCGGGAACTGGAAAAAGTTTCCTCATTAAAGCAATCTCTTGTTATTTGCAGGAAAGGACTGAGTCATCGCTGTCTTGTGTTGTCACCGCTCCTACTGGACTGGCAACACATAACATTAAAGGTATTACTTTGCATCGTCTACTGATGCTGCCGGTGGAGCATGACAACAAATTACAATACAACAAGTTATCTGGAGATGCTTGCTGTGAAGTTTCAAGAGTCTTGAGGAAAATGAAACTACTTATCATTGACGAAGTAAGCATGGTTTCCAATGTCATGCTTGCCTTTGTGCATTTGAGAATGCAAGAAGTACTTAAAACTGAATATGATGTGTTATTTGGTGGGAAACACATCATTGTTTTCGGAGATCTTCTGCAGCTGACACCAGTAAAAGGTCAACCTGTGTTCAAAATACTCACGCATGAAGATACCAGGAAGTGCCTAGGGAGCATTGGCAACGTCAATATACGGTAAACTTCAATTATGCAGAACTGCATCAAAATATGCGTCAGGCAAAGGATGAAGATTACAAGAATATTCTACAAGATATTAGAATTGGAAAAGTGACTGAGCATGGGAAAGAAGCTTTAAATGCACGATTACTGTCAAATTTATATCCCACACAAGAGATTGTGCCTGAGAATATTTTTCAGAAAATTACTGAGAAGAAATCCGGGATATGTCTCATGCCAACTCTTGCAGAATGTGCCATCTTCAACAACAAAATGTTGAATTTAGAAAAGCAAGAGATTGTGAAACTTGAAGCTATCGACAAATTAGAGCATATGGGATCAACAATTATTTTGTCAGACAATTTGAAATCAAAATTGGATTCATTAGAGAAGACTATATCTAAAACAGCGGGTTTTGAAAAGACTTTGAATGTGTGTTTAAATTGCCGAATCATTTTGAGAAGGAATTTACATGTAGAAAGAGGTCTGGTAAATGGATCAATGGGTAATGTTGTTGACTTTGAGAAATACAGAAATAGAGATGGAATAGAATTTTTAAGAATTAAATTTGATGGCATTGAGGAAGTACAGCAAATTGGTCGTTGTTCTGCTAGGTTTTTGCTTGTTAAAGACTTATATGTTCGCCGTAAACAGTTTCCTGTTTGCTTGGCATATGCGGTGACAATCCATAAATCGCAAGGTTTAAGTGTAGACTGTGCATTGGTGAATATTGGCAGTTCTGTGTTCAAGGAGGGTATGGCATATGTGGCATTGTCACGAGTTAGAACTTTATCGGGATTGTACTTGATTGACTGTGATGTCAGAAACATTTGTGCGGATCTAGATTGTGTTAAGGAATACAATAGGTTAAGAAGAGAGTATGCGCCACATTTGGCTCAATATCCTTTGTTTGAGAAACGTGTGGTAGGCCGGAAACGTAGAAATAGCAGTAATAGTAGGGAGGTTGTTGCAAAAAGACTAAAAGTCAATGAACCGAAAATTGTTAGCAGAAAGAAAGTGGATTCTGTTGAAGATGTTGTTGGTTTTCAATTTGAAAACAGTTCTGGTGTCAACTGCTATGCAAATGTAGTGGTTAATGTTCTCTTTTCACTAGAGAGTTTAAAAGAACAGATTCTGTTGAATTCAGAACAAATTTTATGCAGTTTGTTGAATTCTGTTTTCGAGAAATGTAGCACTGATCGAACAAAAGTAGAAAGTGTGTCTGAAGTTCGTTATCTGTTAGATGAATGTTCAGGTCAAACAGACTTCTCTGAAAATAATCAGCAAGATTGTCAGGAGTTTTTAATGTATATGCTTGATATATTGCAAGATGAGGGTGTAGATGTAGATCAACTGTTTGGGCTTTCTTATCAATGGCAGCATGACTGCGAGAATTGTAGGGTATCAAGTACTACTAGTGTAGACTCAGAAAGATTTATATATTTAACTTTGCCAGACAGTAAATCAGTCTCCTTTAATAAGCTAGTAAATGCAGCTGATCACAACATGGAGTGTAGCCAATGTAAATCTGAAATGATGTCAACATTACTTATACGTAGATATGGCCAGTATGTCATTTTAATGATGCAACGATGTAGGCCTGATGGATCAAAATTGTCAACTTTAATAAAAAAATTTGTGGCTTCTCAGCTTTCAATATCAGGAAGGACTTTTGTAACTGTAGCAATTATCTATCACGATGGTCCTTCAACTACTTCAGGACATTATACAGCTTATTTAAAGTCTCGAAACGGCTGGTCATTCTGCAATGATTCCGTTGTAAGTTTCAAAAAAAAATTGCCGTTTGACCTTAAAAATTCTTACCTGGTGTTTTTAAAACCAAAATTTTAAAGAAAGAATCTCGAGATTTCCTATGAAGAATTGGAAAAGGTTCATCAAGTTGAGGGAATGTAAGTCTGCAATGCTGTCTAGATTATTGGTCCAAAACTTTTAATTGTAATGTTATTTTGTAAAATCCGACTATATAAACCTGATGCAAGTAAGTCTGCTTCATAGTAAGCAGTATCAGTGTCATAGGAAAAGGAGAACATGAGTGACAAAGAAGGGTAAGATATTAGTAGTCTAGGATTGTGAAAATTATCTTAAATGTTTTCTTTTTGAAAGTTGCGAATATAGAAAATGACGGGATTTGATTGGAAGAATTACAAGACTTGTGAATAGCTGCATCATGATTTGGCCAAGTGGAAACATGTGGTAGAATGTGAGAAGTCATTTCTTGTATGTAGCATATTTTTCGAATCGTTGGAGGTTTTCTTTCAGAAAGTGGCGGGCTGACAATATTTATAGCACAACACAGTGGACGCTGTTCATAGGACATCCTTCGACGTCATTGAAAGTAAGTTAATTTTAAGGAGTTTTGAATTCAGATTTCTTATGTTGAATGGGTTTTTTAAACACAATCATTTTGATTGTGTTTTTTTTTCCCCGCTGTTACATGATGAATACCTTCAAGTCACTGATTTAAGTGAAATTTGATACATTCTGAGAACAGCAAAAATAAACCATTTAACATGTATAATTAATGTTTTGCTTTTTGTACTTATGATATACATTTAGAAATGTGAAGTAGATATGGAGAAACTGAGTCTTCTGTAAGTGTCAATTTTAATCCTTACAGTGCTGTACTTCTGGGTACTGTTTTTTTTAAAAAAAAAATGATTAGGCCTCACCTCAAAGAAAGCTGTTGAAAGCAGACATCTTATTTGCATCCTGAAACAATCATTTAAAATGTTAGACACAATTTTATGATGGCTTTACATCTTTTTTGCGCTGCATTTGCATCACTATTGTGAGACATTAGCAGTGCAAAAAAAGCACCATGTTCCAAAATAGGCCTCAGTTCATCAACATCAAGATACAGTTTTTTGTAAAATATATATATTTAGGATTGTGTAGGGGACGTAGAGAAGCAGAGACTTCTGTAAATGTCAAAGTTGTTGAAAAACTGTTTGTTCTTGAACCTTTTCCCTTGTCTTTTCTAATTTTTAAGTACATGTTTTAATATTTTTGGAAATGTTTGTTCTCTGTTTTACAGATTGAAAGTATGAAAAAATATTTTAAAAAGGTAACAAGAATTATAAGGTAAATGTTTTCTACTCTTTTTACCCGCAATGCACTGCTGATGATGTCACTGACACTATCTCTCATTTACTCTCTATAGCTGTCTTTCTTTTTACATTATTCTCTGTTTACTTCCCTTATACTAACTCTTCTTTTTTTTTAAAAAATATTTTTTTAGTTCGCTTACAGTTCGCGAACCGGTCAGCGAACTTGAAGGGAACCAAAAGAAATAGAGCTTGCCAGAGTGATAAACATTCTAGCAATTTTATTTGAAAGGGGAGGTAGTTCTGAAAATAACTTTTTTTTGTTGTTTTTGTTGTTTTATATATATATTTTTTTTTTCTGAACATTTTTTGATTTTTTTGTATTTTTAGAACAGTTTTATGTTTTTTTTGTGTTTTTTATGGAGGGGAAACAACAAAAAAACAGGCATTGAAAACGGCTCAACAGGAGCAAAAAAAAAATTGGTGCATTAGGGCACTTATGGTTTTCGAACACCATATTAATCAAGTTGATGCTCATGTTCCCATACGACAACATAGCACCACAATATATACAAGTAAACCTCATATGTTTGAAATTTGGTTGAATATTTGGCACAGTTTCCTGTGCCTCTCTTCCTGACAAAGACATTGATGAGGTAGATCTGGCCACAGGAGTTGTCGGGGGATTGTCTTGTAGGTCCCTTAACTCAGCCCGGCTGTAGTTCAAGGGATGCCACCTGGTCATATGTCGATGCATAGTATAGTTGCCCATACTATATTTCTTCTCTGTGCCTCTTGACAATCTGTAATCACAGATGAGGCAGGTGGCATATTTCGCATTCACCTTCTTCTCCCCTGGAGGGATGGAAAAAAACTGCCAGATGAAACTAGTTTTTCTCTTTGAAACACGGGGCAACTCCGGGATAAATTGTTGTTGATCTGTATCCTCTTCTTCTTCTTCCTCCTCTTCCTGCTCTCTGTTGGAGGTAAATTGACTTGGTGGTCCTCTCTTCTTATGAGGAGGTGGAGGTGGTGGTGGGGGTGCACGAGCTGCAGCAAGTATGGAAGCCATTGTTGAACTCCAGGTAAATGGTCTTTCTCTCACCAAGATGAAAGTCAGAGTGAGGAAAGAAGGAGGGGTTTACATGATTTGGGAAAAGCAAAAGTTCTGAACCAATGAAAAGTGTTATTTTTAGGTCACATGACCTAGTCATACATCATTTGGAAACCAAAAGTGAAATGAACCAATGAAAAGTTTGATAAACAAGTCACATGACCTGTTCCGCTTACGTTACGCGGTGCGCGCCGCGTCTCGGATCGCTTCCGGTTCGCGGTCCGGAGCACTTCCGGGAGCGCTAACGCAGCGCGTCATTAGACGCATTACGCGACAACGTGATACGTCGCGCTTCCGCGACGCGTCACAGTTCCGCTAACGTAACGTTGACCGGTTCGCGGACTAGGTCGCGGCATCAAGATGAGCTAACGGAAAGCTTCCCGGTTCGCGAACTAGAAGCGAAGAAAAAAAATATTAAAAAAAAAATTATTAATAAACATCTAAAATATATTTTAAGATTTAAAGAAGAATACATATTACAGCTACAGATGTTAGCTTTTAAAAAACCAATGAAATTCACAGAAAAAACCATAGGTTATAGACCATATATAGTTAGGAATTTGCATTTACAAAACCTTGAAAATTCACTGAAAAAACCATAGGTTATAGAACATATATAGTTAGGGTATTGCATTTACAAAACCTTATTTTACTCGCATAAAACCATTGAAATTCCATATATAGTTAGTTGCGCTAACTATATATCGCGCACCCGCAATCCACTGCTGATGATGTCACATATTACATCATTCATGACATGGTCAGTGACATCACTGATGACATCACTGATGACAACATCCAGTGACTGTATGTTTCTGTAAAGTGTAAATATGTCTTACATATTGAAGAATGAGTGGATGTATAAGTGTCTGGATGAAGGATTTAGTAGGTGCATGACTGACTGTATGAGTGAGTGATTAAATATGTCTCACTGAGTGCATGGGTTAGTGACTAAACTGTCTTAATTTGTGCATTATTATGTCTGTTGTTCTGTAAACTGCTGCATGTGTTGATAAGTAGCTATATGAGTAACTATATGGGTTATTGATTGGTAGCCCAGGTATTTGTATGGGAGACTGAGTGTGTGTGTGGGTGGCTGGGAGGTGTATGACTCTGTGCATAGATGTGTGAGCAGTTGATTCCCTAGGTGTATGGTTTCAAAAGTGCATGTGGAAACAGCTGTATGGGCGGTTGACTGTGTGCATGAGTGTATTGGTGAGTGAATGGATATCTCAGTGCTACATGTCAAAGTAAGTACATATGTAAAACACAGTACATGTGAGAGTTGACATATATAAATAACTGTGCCATAAGAGCCAGTGAATGTGTGAGTGGCTGTATGGATCATTGTGAACTTGTATCAGGGATTGTATAAGAGAGTAAATATGTGTTAGTATATGTTTGAATAAGTAAAGTTTGTATAACTGTATAGTTGAGGAAACGGAGGTGTGATTGATTCTTTGCATGACTGACTAGGTGTGTGAGTAACTCCATGGATGAGTGACAGTCTGTGAGTGTCTGTTTACACTGATTGTATCTAAGGTTATATTAGAGTCTGAAGAGGTTCATCGTATTATCACATGAATGATATCAGTGATGTGATCAGTAATGTCAAATGAGATGTCATCAGTGATGTCATCAGTGATGTCATTTGAGATGGCATCAGTGATGTCGTTTGAGATGTCATCAGTGATGTCATCAGTGATGTCACTGACCATGTCATGAATGATGTAATATGTGACATCATCAGCAGTGGATTGCGGGTGCGCGATATATAGTTAGCGCAACTAACTATATATGGAATTTCAATGGTTTTATGCAAGTAAAATAAGGTTTTGTAAATGCAATACCCT
>NC_141700.1:493724241-493731741 GCF_964263255.1 Lissotriton vulgaris
TAATAAAAAAAATGTATGTTAAAATTGTATTTTTTTTTTAATTTTTGCCCCGGTGCGCTCCCGTTACGCGCACCGGGCAGTGCACCGGTAAGCGCAACTCTGTTTAGCGCCCCGGTGCGCGTAACGGTGAGCGCCCCGTCAGCGCAATTGCCGCGAACGAAAACAACATCGTGACGCGCCGCATAAGCGTGACGTATCGCGTAACCGCGTGATGCGTTCTTTCGGCGCGCTGCGTAAACGCACCCGGAAGCGCTCCGTGGCGCGACCCGAAGCGCGAAACATAAGCGCGCCGGAGCGCGTAACGTAAGCGCGTCGGGACATGTGACCTGAAAATAACACTTTTCATTGGTTCTCAACTTTTTTTTCTCCAAATGATGAAAGCCCCCTCCTTTTTTCCTCATTCTTACTTTCTTCTTTGAGAGAGCAAGAGCTATTTGTGAGCAGAGAAATGGCTTCAGTAGTAGCTGCAGTCGGTGCACCACCACCACCACCCAGAAAGGAAGGTCCACCACCCCAGATCCTTCCAGGAGTTGAGGAAGAAGAGGAGGAGGAGGAACAGCCTAGGAGATTCTTGCGGGAAGAACCTAGGGAAAGGCATGTGAAAGTGCATTTTATATGGGAGTACTTCTCCATCCCTGCTGGGCAGAAAAAAGTGAATGCCCCACATGTCACCTGTTTGATTTGCAACAAAGTTCTCTTCAGGGGCAACCCAAAGAAAAAGTATTCCTTTGGGAATTATACAATGATCCGCCACATGGAGAGGTGGCATCCTAACAATTTGGCACAGGCTGAGGTACATGCTTCAGAAGAACTGAGATCCTCAGTCCAGCACCTCCACAGGTGAAAATTCGGTTGCAGCACCAGAAGGGCGCGAAATGATGCCAAACATACAAATTAAATTTGGTGGATTAAAGATGGTCTGCATTTATTGTGGAAAGACCATCTGCTAAGGGCAACTAAGTATTTCCCTCATTAATGATGCTGTAGACAACCACCACTGCAGCAAGAAAAGAAAGCAGTAGCTTTTTTTTTTTTAATTTTTTGCTCCTGTTGAGCCACTGTAATTCCCAGTTTTTTGTTTCTTCCCTAAAAAAAATATGAAATAGTTCATAAAAAACAAAAAAAACAAATGTTCAGAAAAAAATATATATATAAAACAAAAATAAAAAAAAGTTCTTTTCAGAACTACCTTCCAATAATAAAAATTTGCTATCCTTTTTTAAACTCTTACATACTTTTTTTCACTTTCGTGCGCTTCCCGGTGCGCGCACCGGTAAGCGCACCGTTCGCTTACCTGTCTAGGCCTCCTAAGACCCCCTCAGGAAACCTAGGGGGTCAGGGAGTGTCTACCATGCCCCCTTATACCCATTCCCAACGTTGTTACTTTATCACATACACTTTTTTATATTTCTACTTCCAGTCTGATACCATACACTGCCCAAAGATAAAATCACTGTTAAAAAATCCAAACTACCTGTCTAAACTTAAACCCAACAGTGCCCTATCTCTACCGATATATTTTTTTTTAATGCAAATTACAGCACGAAAATGGAAGGAGAGCAAAACATTTCCTTCAAAATTATTCTGGAGAGCAACAATGATAAAGTTTTTGAACCCAATGATAACTTAGAATTCATGGATGAATCACAGGACTATGAACTACTTCAATGTGTACAATCAGTAGATTTCCTGATTCAAAATGAGGACATTTCCGACATTCAAATATTAGAAGTTCTGTTAAATTTGGAAAAAGAATCTGAAAAATAAATGTATATTTAATAATTCTAAAATTGTTTCAGACATTATTCATTTTTATATGTAATTCTTAAACTAGTACCAAATTGATTATAATGTAAAGTCAGACTTATAGTATACTGTTCAACTTTTTTGTGTTACATAGTAAGTTTGCTCATGGTTACTTCCTTTCTCCCACTAAATTATCTCCAATGTGTATTTAACATCTCTTTAGCATCTCCTGCCTCCATGTTGTTTCTGCTTTCCTGACACACTATGGTATGAATTCCATATTCCACAATAACTTCGGTAACAACATGCAAGATATCTACAAAGGAGACGGTGTATTTTAAATTTTAGACGCTGCATTGGTACCTACATGTTGGTACTTAAATACATTTTTAAAAAAACAACAAAAAGAGCAATTAATAAACATACAATTTTAGAAAAGTCTCTCATTCTTTTTTCCCCATGGTACGCTCCCTGGTGCGCATACCGGGCGCTCCCCCCGCAAAAATCGAAAAAAAAATTATTTTTTATTTTGCCCTGCGGGGCCCTTTTATTGCCCCCACATCAAACCTAGGGGTCAGGGGGGGTCTACTCTGCCCCCTTATGGTCATTTCCCCCTTTGTTTTTGCCACCTCTTGTGTCTCGATCCTACCGAGACACAAGATGGCGACCGCTCCGGACTGTTTCAAATGTTTACAGACAACCGTGAGCCAATCAGCTTTCTGCGCTCAGGACGCGTGTCGCGCCCGGTGCGCGTACCGGGGCGCGCTTACAAATATATATTTTTTTTAACCTAAATTACTCAAAATCCACTGGAGCACATATCTTGAGACATAGCAAAGGCACATCGGGCTACCAGTCCCTACAATTTTGCCAAGTTTGGTGGAAATCCATTCAGCCGTACGAGCTAAAAGTGAGGTTGACCGCCCTATGGAAATTAACATGGGGAAAACACGTTTTGGGACCCCCTTTTATCTCGCCCCCGCTTGACAAATCCCGCCCAAACTTTCAGGGAAGGACCGGGGCGCCGCAAGACCATTTTGAGGAAATTTTCAGGCAGATTCGTCAACCGGCGCCAAAGTTATTCCAAATAGAATTTTGAGATTTAACATTGAAAAAAATCCTAACTATAACTACCTACTGGCGACCGCCAGTAGGTAATATATATGAAAGCTCAGAGTTCCCCACAGGTTCGGGAAGCACTCCAGCCACGGTGTACATCCACACACCCACAAACACGACTCAGACAGCCGACGCGTTTCGAAAATAAAATCTTCTTCAATGGCTTTGTTCCACAAAGTACACAGTGTTCATGAGACCACACCTTTATTCCTTACAAAAACATTAGTTGCCTCCTGATAGGTTGCCGGTAATGGCTATATGTATATATATATATATATATATGTCGAACTTTTTGACACTTTCCACGTCAAAAAACACGCGAACACCTTTTATCTTCGAGAAACGCTTTATTGCAGGTTTCTGGCAGTAAACTCTACGCGTTTCAGGAGCTCACCTCCCTTGCTCACGAGTGACATTATTGTGTATACGATAGGGTTTTAAACAAACATGTGACTTTGCAGTGCATAAACATAAACAACAGACTATTGCTGTAAAAGTAAATAAAAATTGTGAAGATACTAATGGTAGTGCCGAGTGTAGTCCTGACAGTGTTTTTAAATTACATATTACTCTTTGGGGCTTTTTGACTTAAATAGTAACATTAGCATATACATGTTCTATGCTTTATTCTCCACTAGGATGAAATGTTTAGCATAGCTTATATTTTGTATATTTGCTACTTCACTTGCCCTTAAGTTGAACTTTCATTAAATGTCTCTGAGATATTTTGCCCTAGTGGGCTTATATCCATATCTTCATCAGATGTATGGTTCCAAATCAAATCAAATTATATGACAGTTCCTTCCTGTACTTTTGTAATCGATACTCATAATTGTAATGATATTTCTACATTTCCTTATAGTATATAAATTGCAAAACTCTTTGATTGGTATCAGTTTTTTGGTAAACCATAGAGAATCATTTTGCCCCAGTGGGCATACATTTTGTCCTTCCGGGCTACACATTATCGTTTCCACGTAGTCAATTTCAAGTCCCCATTTTCACTCCTTTCGTCCTCTTATTACTCGGCTGACATGTACTTCAATTCATTCCTCTTCCATTATTTATTAGTATCTATGAAAATACATAGACAAAAATTATATTAACCACACATATATTCCAACTTATACCCTGTGAATTAAAAAACCAAAAAATGGTTATTATACTTGTCTGAGACAAACAGAACTCATTTTTTTCAGTCCTATAGACCGGAGTGGGTCAAACACTGGGATCGCATATTCAAAGTGACATAGCATAATATTACTTAAAGCTAGACTAGGTCATGTCACCATTAGCTCCTAACTACCAAAATGTCATCTCCGTTTTCATTACAGAACAACTTCTCACACCCCCAATGTCTCATATTATTAAAAGATTGAGTTGGCAGTCACTAGTCCTGGACTTAAATTGCAATATCATCGTTTTTTAGCCTAGATGAGTTTCCAGTTCCTCATCGCAATTATGTCCAATCGGTACTGTTGTTTGGTATTTAATAATCAGTCTGGATTCTAGTCTCCGTAGTTTTTGGATCTTATTTCCCCCTCTGTCATCATGTTTGATCATGTCTAACACACAGAATCTCAATAAGTTTGTATTCTGGTTATGTTCTGTTTGAAAATGCCTTGCGATGGGGTAAGCTTTATCACAGTTCTTTATGGCCCTTAAGTGCTCCAAAATCCTGATTTTGGCTTTGTGTATCGTGCTGCCGATATAGGCCTTATCACAAGGGCAGAACAAAGCATAAACTGCAAACTCCGTGTTGCATGATGTATGATCTTGTATCACAAAGGGTTCCGTGTGTGGTGAGAGTTTAACTTCTTTACAGTTTTTACTATGCTTGCATGCTTTGCAGTTTCTGCAAGGAAAACATCCTTGTATCCCCATTGGTTTTTCCTTTACTGGAATTACAGCACTACATAGTTCATCTTTTAAGGACTTAGTTTTCTTGAAAGTTATCTGTGGATATGATTCTACATATCCTGCAATTTCAGGGTCTGTTTGCAATACAGGCCAGAATTTCTTTAGGCCTCGTTTAATCATAAACGCTTGGCTGCTGTATGACGTGATGAAGCGCGTTTTAGGATTTACATTATCATCCAATGTTTTATCCTTGTCATTTTCCCTTAGTAAACTTTCCCTGCTTCTTTCCTCCACGAGACCTTTGGCCCTGTTGATGGTTTTTTCAGTGTATCCTCTTGCTCTGAATCTTTCAATCATTGTATTTTCTTCTTCCTTAAAGCTTGCAAGTGTGCTGCAGTTTCTTTTCTCTCTAAATAATTCTCCTATTGGAATGCTCTGTAATAATGAGCTCTGATGGCAACTGCGTGCATGTAGCAGACTATTTCCTGCTGTTGTTTTTCTGTACAAGGAGCTTTCTAGTCTGTTGTTTTCCACCTTTAATCTTAAATCAAGGAAATCTAGACATTTCTCTGCCCATTGGCTGGTGAATTTTAAATTGAAATCATTGGAGTTAAGTTCCTCCACAAAGTTTTTTGCTTCTGTCTCTGAGCCTGACCAAACCACGAAAATGTCATCGATGTATCTGACCCATTTGATGACACTCTTCTTATACACCGATGACCTGTATACCACTTCTTCT
This sequence comes from Lissotriton vulgaris, assembly GCF_964263255.1. Lineage (NCBI taxonomy): Eukaryota > Metazoa > Chordata > Amphibia > Caudata > Salamandridae > Lissotriton > Lissotriton vulgaris. Next base: position 493,729,706 of record NC_141700.1, read on the forward strand.
TCCCAGTACCCCATGAAGAGACCCGCAAAGCTCGGCGCAAAACAAGTCCCCATGGAAGTCCCCAGGATTTGTCTATAGATTTTAGAATCAAAGAGGAAGTAGTTTTGAGTCAGACACAGTTCCATTATTTCGCAGGGCAACTCAGTTTGGATGTTTTACACGGCAGCCTTGGCCGTGGAGGATGCACCGCCCAGAAATGTGGGTCTGCAGGGTTCAAAGTATATGAATCTTGTCATCAGCGCAAAGGATTTCCTAATTGTAAACTGGGTTCACCTTCCAATGCCCACTGGAGGGCTTAAAATGAAATTACTTAACCAGCACGCAGTCATGGGATAGCAGCGAACTACAAATCCCAGCAGGCTAAAGACACGTGACCAATCAAGGAAAAAACTATGTAAATTGGTGAAAATGCGGAGTCACATGACTGCCAGGTTTTTCTCTCGGATGAAGGAGCAGGCTGCTCCGAAACGCGTAAGAGACAGAATTCTGAAATTACTTTGTAAAGTGAATGCCGGTTTTTGGAATAAAAGGGTTCTGCGAACCATCCTGTGTGGAGTGGCGTCCTCGAGCTGCAGGGCAACTCAGTTTGGATATATATATATATATATATATGTGTGTGTGTGTATGCATATGTATGTATGTGTGTGTGTATGTATGTATATATATATATATATATATATGTGTGTGTGTGTATATATATATATGTGTGTGTATGCATATGTATGTGTATGTATATGTGTATGCATATGTATGTGTATGTATATATGTGTGTACAGACAAAAACTACAAGAATGCAAAGCGAGTGCAAGCCGAGAGGGGCATGTATTTAACAAGGTGCAGGTGCGCATTTGAACTGTTGCTGCCTCGTGAAATCTGCCGACACCAGTGATCAAGGGCAATGCTGCCCGAAACATGTTTGGAAATGATGGCATGCTGAATAAATATGCGTGAAAGAATTCTATCTGCAAGCCTTTCATTCTGCCAACAAGATAGAAAGTTGTCAACGGGTGAAGCCCTCGCATGCAGAGTGCTTTTATTTTGGATGTATCACGATCTGACTCAGATCGTGAGTGCCCCACTGCTGAGGAGCAGGTCCCTGGCGCTATGAACTTGAAACGCTGAGGGAAACGTTGTGTTACCAGTTGGTGGAAATTGGACATTGGAAAAGTGAGCAGCAGTTACCTAAATGCAGACCCACTATGGGATTAACAGTGCTTTTCGTGTGGCAATGCAAATTGTTATATATATATATATATATATAATGCATATTTAAATAACTAAGCAAACCACATTCACTGGATGATGTCATCAGTGATGTCATTTGAGATGTCATCAGTGATGTCACTGACCATGTCATGAATGATGTAATATGTGACATCATCAGCAGTGGATTGCGGGTGCGCGAAATATAGTTAGTACAAATAACTATATAGGAGCAATTTCATTGGTTTTGTATGAGTGAAATGTCCAGCTAACTATAACACCCATAAAACTTATAGTTTTTTGAGTGAATTTCAAAGGTTTTTTAAATGCTAATTCCTAACTATATATGGCCTGAAACCTATGGTTTTTTCAGTGAATTTCAAAGGTTTTTTTAAATGCTAATTCCTAACTATATAAGGTCTGAAACCTATGGTTTTTTCAGTGAATTTCAAAGGTTTTTTAAATGCTAATTCTTAACTATAAAAGGCCTGAAACCTTTGGTTTTTCTAGTGAATTTGCAAGGTTTTTTAAATGCTAATTCCTAACTATATAAGGCCTGAAACCTATGGTTTTTGCAGTGAATTTGCAAGGTTTTTTAAATACTAATTCCTAACTATATCAGGCCTGAATCCTTTGGTTTACCGCATAGATGCATGAATGGATGACCTGGAACCTCTAGTATGCAACAGAAGGCTGCATTGTAGAGAAGTATTTAGGCCACGCCCCTTTTTACACCTCTGCAACGCAGGCCATGTGCACATTTGCAAAGGGGTAACTAATTCCCTTTGCATACTGAGGGTCCATGGGAGCCAACTAGCCCACCTGGAACCTCC